>NW_028175501.1:0-12484 GCF_949987555.1 Borostomias antarcticus | reverse complement strand
GTGGCTCGAGATAGGTCTCCTCCTCTCGGCCTAACACACACACACACACACACACACACACACACACACACACACACACACACACACACACTTCCACCATGCACGCATCCCCGGATATACTGTCTATAGGCTGGTTCCTAAACAAAGAAGAGTATGGGATGAATGCAGACCATAACAAATAAACATTTGATCAGTCCTGTTTATTTTGCATTTGTGATTGTTTTTGTTGTTGTGTTTTTTTTTCGTTTTGCATATTATTTCGATAATGGTTTCAAAAAAAAGAGGCCTATATTAGCAATAGCCTATTATTAATGTAACGAATTTATTGTAGGCCTTTAGCCCGGAATACTCATACTTGGCTATGCTTTTGCTACCAGCTTCAATAGGCCTAGGCTACGACTCGATTTTCTAAAATAGACTGTCCCCTGAAATAGAAAGGGGTGCTAAATTCAAAGATGCTCTACATTTATGCTGCTGTATTGACTATTATTTCTTATGTTTGTCTCACGAAGCGAAACTTGTCAAAGTAGGTTATATGCTGTTTACATTCTGCCTCGGTGCCCCCCTAGACACACACACACACACACACACACACACACACACAGACGCCCCTACGTCACCTGACCACGAGCCTGCATGCAAATCACGTCTTTTTCCTGGCGCGCCATTGGCCGCCTTGGTCTCATTTAGTCGTAGTCAAAGCGCATCGTATGGGTATGCTCTATTAACTTTACTACTCCAGCCTCGGAAAGTAGCTCAAAGACACGCTTTTTCATCGAGCTGCATGTGGGAAAAACAAGTGAGGAGGAAAACACAGAGCCAAGGGAAGCTTTGGGAAGTTTTATAGAAGTAGGTTGCCTTTGTCGCTCGGGATTGTAACCAGTTTTTTATTTTTACGGTTCTTTTTTTTTTTTCCTTTTTCCCCGTGGAGGCTTGCTGCGCGCCAGCCGGGACGGACGGACGGTGCTGCCGTGACTGCATGTTTCTGCGTATTGGGCTGGAAAAGTGAAACGTCGGGTGAATGTATAGCATGATGATGGAGACGGAGCTGCACTCCCCCGTGCCCCAGACGAACACGAACCCGGGGCACGCAGGGTCCAACAACGGGAGCAAAGCGAACCAGGACCGCGTGAAGAGACCGATGAACGCGTTCATGGTGTGGTCCCGCGGCCAGCGGCGGAAGATGGCCCAGGAGAACCCCAAAATGCACAACTCCGAGATCAGCAAGCGGTTAGGTGCCGAGTGGAAGGTGATGTCGGAGGCGGAGAAGAGACCCTTTATCGACGAGGCGAAGCGGCTGAGAGCCATGCACATGAAGGAGCACCCGGATTACAAGTACCGACCCAGGAGGAAGACCAAGACGCTGCTGAAAAAGGACAAGTACTCTTTGGCCGGTGGGCTGCTCGCGGGGGCGGGGAGCGGGGCCGGCCTAGGGATGAGCCCAGGGGTCGGACAGAGGTTGGAGAGCCCCGGGGGTCACGGCGGCGGGGCGGCCGCCAGCTACGCGCACATGAACGGCTGGGCGAACGGCGCGTATTCGGGCCAGGTAGCCGCCGCTGCTGCGGCCGCGGCGATGATGCAAGAGGCTCAGCTCGCCTACAGCCAGCACCCGGGCAGCGCGCACCACCACCACCCGCACCACCACCACCCGCACAACCCCCAGGCCATGCACCGCTACGACATGTCCGCGCTCCAGTACAGCCCCCTCTCGAACTCGCAGAGCTACATGAGCGCGTCTCCGTCCGGGTACGGGGGGATCAGCTACGCGCAGCACCAGGGCTCCGGGGTGTCCTCGTCCGGGGGGATCGGTACTCTGGGGTCGCTGGTCAAATCCGAACCGAGCGTGAGCCCTCCCGTTTCGAGTCACTCGCGGGCGCCGTGTCCCGGGGACTTGAGGGACATGATCAGCATGTATTTACCGGGCGGGGAGGCAGCCGGTGACCCGTCCGGTCAAAGTAGACTTCACGCGCTGCCGCAGCACTATCAGAGCTCAGCGGCGGGGGTGAACGGGACGGTTCCGCTCACACATATTTAAAACAAAAACGTGAAACAACAAGAAAAATGATTGTGCTATTAAAGCACAACGAAATCACATAACCAAATATTTAACTCTTTTAGATAGGCCTAGTTGCTACCTGTTTTGTACGGGCTGGTTTAGGCTGTTGTAAATTGAAGACCCACAATAACCTATAATAAAAAACACAATAGGTAAAAGTTTTCAGTTGGGTAGACTAATTATCTATCCAAGTTTGAGAGGCGAGTGAACTCTATTCGTTTTGCTCAGTCTAACCAAAAGGCATGCCAAGTTTTGAGACGATTTAGGTTATCTTGTGGTGATTTTGAAGTCTTTTTTGATTTTTCTGTGGGAATATAACCGTTTTTGAAAAACAAGGAAATTTACACGAGATAACCGTGTGGTTCTAGAATGAATGTGGAAAGTGTTTTTAAAAGTTTATAAAAATTTCCATTAATTTCTCTTGTTTGTAAACACGTGAGTTGCTGTATCTGAACAGTTTGTTTTTGTTGTTGTAAAAATAATGTAAATTGTGAATAAATACTAGAGGAAATTGGTAAGCAGCTGTACATAATTTACTTAATGCATTTCCGTTGAGTTAAATAAATTTCTGATGTTGCCCTGTTATGAAAACAAGATATTATTTTGTGTACCTGGCATCATTCTATTTCGCAATAACATGTAATTGTTTTTTCATAGCCTAATATTTACATTTTCGCAGAGGCTTATGTGCTTACCGGTCAGTGACACTGACCCGAGGCTGCCTTCTTAATTAGGCCTACATGTCAAATATATAGGCTAGGCCTATATTAATATATCATGTTAAATCGCACAGTGACCCCAAACGAGGAGATGACGATACAAATATGCGTAGGCTAAATGAGGATGAATTAGCAGCCTAATGGTCGATGTTTACTAGGTTAATTGTTTTGAACATGGATAGAGGCCTTTAGGAATTAAAGCCTATATGCCATATCAGAGCCGGGGGCAATGCAATGTGACAACTACAAAATGCACTCTGATCAAATACCCGGCAAATTATATCGCGTGCGTGGCCTCGTGTGTGTGTGTGTGTGTGTGTGTGTGTGTGTGTGTGTGTGTGTGTGTGTGTGTGTCAGTCAATGTGATTTAATAATACTGTGTTTCGTGTTTAGTACGAGCAGAGAAGGACGCGGACGTGTTAGTGGTGATGAGAGGCTGACCAGACACCTGTTGAGTTGGGACACTCTGGCACGAGAGGGACCCTTATCTCAAACCCTGTTTCTTTATTTTCTAATTCGGGGAAACGGAAGAGGCTCGGGCAATGTTCACATATTATAGCAACTCTTCAACTGCATCTTAACTGTTGAATTTGTTTTGTTAAAGTATTATCTGAACTATAGCCTTTTATTATTTTCTTGCGTTTATGTGGATGAAAATGTGATAAACCTGTCTAGGTTTTGCCTATTTGTTGATTAAATTATGCCGGCCATATGCTGCGGGTTTTACTTTCAAATCATTGCAAATTTCCAATTATTTAAAGTGTTTAATGAATGTCCTTAAGTTATTAGATTTCTACCAGTAGTTTTGTCGATTGAAAGTGAATTATGTAAGTAAGTATAGGCTATTTGATTATATGATGGCCATATCAAATAGCCTAACGATATAGCCTAACTCCCTATATGCAAAACGTGCATTATATTGGTAGTAAATAAATTGTTAAATATAAGTACAGTCCATTTACCATTTGCATTATATTTGCCTGAAAATAACCTTCTGTCAATAAGAAAAATAAATAGAATTCTATTCTAATGATTTTGAACTTGGTCGTTGAGACGTTTAGACTGGTTTTAGGGATGTGTACTTTGGAAGCTCAGATATGATATTCTAATAAAGAACACGAGGTGCAGCGTGTGGCCCCCAGCTTTACAGGAGGGCCAATGCCCATTTCAAACCTTCATGCTAGCATTTGTCACACTGACCTCCTGCTATATTTAATGGAACTGCCGTGCGCAAATAATGACGTCCCTTCTATGTGAGAGAGGGTTGTTATTGTACTGTCACGCCTGTCTGTCGTGATCTCCGGGGTCGTGTCCCCTTAAGATTTATCCCAAACTAAAGCAAATCCACTGAAATGTGAATTGATGCACAGTTGAAACAGCGGTATTCATTAGCCAGAGAACTAACTCACAACCTTTCCTAGCACACACGGGCACATGGCTCGAACCCACTTCAGTTAAATCCGTCATCTGGGGGTCCTCCCGGTTTCAGACTCGTATACCTATAGCATGATCAAGGCTAACATGATTCAGGATTATTTTTTTCATTATCTGTGTTTCTGCTTATAGTTGTTTTTCAAAAAGTGATAAGTAGCTTGTTGCCTAAACGAGTCTATATGCAGTCTAGAGGAAGGGTGTCTCGGTCTACAGGGGTGTGTGAGGGGAGATTTGGGCTGGATGACCGGACCTGGACATCAGCTTGCCTGAACCTAACCTAACTGACCACAGCCCATGGGAAACCTGGGAATGAGCGACTCGATGCTGTTTACCTATCGTCGTGGATTGTTGATATTTTCATTTGCACACTAATTAGGCTAAACTGCGAGCATGCGGACCGAGACAATAGACCTGTATGACTTCTCATGGCTTATTATTAAGAGCTTGTTAGACTTTCTGAAAACACAAGTGGTAATTCTTTCGCATTGTTACTCATTTCGCATTGTTTTTTTTCTCTCTGAAGCAGTAGACTAATGCATAATTCATAGTTCATATTCAGGTAAGAACATCATAATAACACGCAAACGAGTGCTTCTCCAATGATAAGCTTCAATGAAGTTATATAGCCTATTTGCCAATTCTGACAACACAGAAACATTCATTTTCAGCATCTTATATTCTTGTAATAATCATGATCTTTTATCCTATTCCATACACCTTTCCGTTATTATATAGCCTATTTAATTGAAAATTAGGATAAGGAAAGACTATTTTATTTAAAAGTATAGCCTATTTTCGAGAGAACCTGGTCTGATACAAAACCCAATCCTTTCTCAAACTTCAACAGCACATTCAAGAACCTGTGTTCCTTTTATTTCTCAGTCATAGACAATGACAATGCTGTGTCATCTCGATGGCATTTAGCCTATAGGCTCTATCCGTGACGGTTTAAGAGGCTGGCGTGTTTACAACATTAAATCCATACATTTCAAGATGCAATGGGAATATTTAGTTCATTTTTCATCCACACAAAAATCCGCACTCAGACCATTAAATCTCCTCCCAGCGACGCTCTTATCTTGTAGACACCGATCCGTTCTGCGCTCTATCCGCAAAACCACCGATCTTTTGCACTCGGTGTCCTAAATGTGGATAATTACCCGTCGTTTATCACGCCAACGCATATTTTCTCCCCAAAACCTTCCCGCCGATATTGGACGTGGTTGTAAACGTCACAGGAGATTACGGGCCAGATTGCAGGGAGCGAATGTGCCGGGACCAGATTAGTACCAAATAGAAATAGCAGCCGGGGCCAATACATTTCTCGCGAGGGGCCTTATCGTGCAATTACACGTTGACGTGTTTAACAATTTTCAGCCTCTTAATCCGAAGCCCCTTCCAAAAGTAGACTGTATTGTCAGTGTGTGTGTGTGTGTGTGTGTGTGTGTGTGTGTGCCTACGTGCGTGCGTGTGTGTGTGTGTACACGCTGTAGGCTAGCAAACACACAAATAACAATAATAGCACTTGCGCTCTGAATGCAGAAGAAAACTATTAGCATATACAACTTTTTGAAAAGAAAAGAAAAACATCTCAAACATTTTAAATATGACAGCGAGCCACTCTGGGTTCGGCACCGGCGCATCCCAAAACATGATGAGGGAACAGTCTGTGTGCCCAGACAGTCTGTGTCATCATCGGATTGGCCCAATAATGAGGAGAATTCGCCTATTGAAGCGCTGTGAACAAATATCCAGTCTTATAGAGGCTCATGGTCCTGAATATTGAATAGTGAGTGTTGATGAATGGGGCCGGTTCAGGTTTTAAAGTTCATTCCCCCACATGAAGAAGAGACGCGTCCGCCGCAGCGAGGCCTGGTCGGACGCCATTATTCTCAACTGGAATTTTGGCTGGAGCATGGGGTTTAGAAAGACACCTCGTGCTGACTCTCCATGCATTGAACTCGCTCTGTGTGTGTGTGTGTGTGTGTGTGTGCGTGCGTGCGTGTGTGCAAGCGGGCGTGTGTGGGTGACTGTGTGTGTGTGTGTGTGTGTGTGTGTGTGCACGTGTGTGTGTGTGTGTGGTTGGTTTGAAAGTTTCACTCAGTCAACCGTGCTCTCATTGGCTTCACAAAGCTGATTACGAGCCTCAGCGCATTCCTGAAGGCAACGAAACGCGACGCAGGTGCACGAGAGATCGCAGCCCAGGCCCCTCGGCGCATAGCGGGACGCATGGGGGCCAAGCCATGAGACCACACAAAAAACACACGGCCCCATATCCAGACACTGGGGAGGGGAGGGAGGGAGGGGGGAGAGAGGGAGAGAGAGAGAGGGGGGGAGAGGGAGGGGACAGAGAGAGAGGGAGGGGGAGAGAGAGAGAGGGAGGGAGGGAGGGACGGGGGAGAGAGAGAGAGAGAGGGAGGGAGGGAGGGAGGGAGGGAGGGAGGGGAGAGAGAGAGGGAGGGAGGGGGGAGGGAGGGAGGAGAGAGAGAGAGAGGGGGGAGGGAGGGGAGAGAGAGAGAGAGAGGGGAGAGGGAGCGGAGAGAGAGAGAGGGGGGGAGGGAGGGGAGAGAGAGGGGGGGAGAGAGAGAGGGGGGAAGGGAGAGAGAGAGGGAGGGAGGGGAGAGAGAGAGAGAGAAAGAGAGAGGGAGGGAGCGGAGAGAGAGAGAGAGAGAGAGAGAGAGAGAGGGAGGGAGGGGAGAGAGATAGGGGAGAAGGGAGGGGAGAGAGAGAGAGGGAGGGAGGGGAGAGAAAGAGAGAGAGAGGGAGGGAGGGGAGAGAGAGAGAGGGAGGGAGAGGACAGAGAAAGAGAGAGAGGGGGGAGAGAGAGAGAGAGAGAGAGAGAACCTACTGCTAGGTGGACAGGTAGATTTAGGATTTCACATCAACTTGGCAATTCTGTGTCCATGTGCCCATATTTATTGGCAGAGAGCTGGACTACTGGGGTGACCACAACGTCACATTCAATTAGAACAATTTCTAGCAATCAGTTAGCGAGAAGCGTCCCGCGGGGCCCGGTGAACGGTAATCAGCCCGAGGGATCAAGGCCATTAGGATTCTGAGCGCGTGGACGACGGCTGACTAAACTGTTGCTGCCCCGTTTGCTTTCAGCTATACGATACTCTTCTTTCTAAATAACATCACTATTTTGATAGTAATGTGATTGGACGGATTTGATTGTAAAGGCAATTCATTCGTGTTCCGTCTATAGCCTACGCGTACTACACAATTAGGCTACTTTAAATATGGATGCCGATTAACAGGCCTAAATAATTCAAAAAGGCGCACACAAGTAGCCCGTGGTACGAATATAGAGCACATTAGGCTACGGTGCGGTGCTCGGGCCAAATCCAGAAAGCTCCCCGGCGGGATGTCTGAAGCCTCACCGGGCTCCACGCGGAGGCATTTATGGGGGGGGGGTTCTCTCTTTTCACGTTCCCATGTTCAGTCTGCCCAGCTCATCACCGGGGCCTGAGCCGCTGTCACCCCGCTCTCTCCGCCGCCATCCTCGGGTGATTATCCCACAAAGGGGAGGTCTCCCGGGCCGGTTATGGTAGTCACTCAAGCGGAACGAACTATACAAATGGTTGAGAAAAGCGAGAGGATGGCGAACAGAGCTCACGATTGTTCCGCACATTTCCCAGTTAGCACGGCGCAGCTGCGCCGCCGCGGTTGTCCGGGACACTGTTGATAATCCCGGGGTGACCCTCCCCTCCTCGGCCCCCGTCCGTCCGTCCCAACCCGTGTTTGGAAGTTAGATGGAAATGGGCCTAAAGACGGAGGCTACACAATAAACCTCCTCTAATTTACATTAAATTATTCTCATCATTAGTACTTTAATAATCATGCTAAGGACGTCACGCCTATATTGTGAGAGTTTTGCTGATTGAGATAAAATGTCATGGCGGATTGAAGGCAGGGGTTGGTTTCCTGTGAACATTTTGCTAAACACATTATTGTCTAATGCTATTTACAGTTTCAGTTCAAATGGTTCAATGTAAACCACTGTTATTATAGCCTATTACATTAAAATGTTTATTAATTGTTCTTTTTCAGAAATAGCTCAGTTAACTATTTGAAGTGTTTTCACATGAAACAACATTCTCTGGTCGTCTATAATTTGACTAGTTCTACTAATGGAAGTCAACAGGCCCACTTCCCCGATGACGCGTGTTCAAAGGAGCTGTCCAGGTGCTGAAATTCCACGGAGACATTTCAAGGTAGCCTGACATAGCCTAGCCTATCAGAGGCGAGCTGAGGAGTGATGGACACATAGCCTAGCCTATCAGAGGCGAGCTGAGGAGTGATGGACACATAGCCTAGCCTATCAGAGGCGAGCTGAGGAGTGATGGACACATAGCCTAGCCTATCAAAGGCGAGCTGAGGAGTGATGGACACATAGCCTAGCCTATCAGAGGTGAGCTGAAGAGTGATGGACACATAGCCTAGCCTATCAGAGGCGAGCTGAGGAGTGATGGACACATAGCCTAGCCTATCAGAGGCGAGCTGAGGAGTGATGGACACATAGCCTAGCCTATCAGAGGCGAGCTGAGGAGTGATGGACACTGACGATGTTGCCAGTAACTGTCGCTACATTTGAAAAATACCCGCCCTTATATTTAGATGTTTTCATTTTAATTTCAAGTTGTGACCCTACCCAGGAACCCACGGACTGACCCGGACGAATCGCCCGCTAGCCTAGGGGCCAGACCACGTCACACAATACCACCCTATGGTAACTAACATAACACACAATACCACCCTATGGTAACTAACATAACACACAATACCACCCTATGGTAACTAACATAAATCCTAGAGAAATAGTCTTTGCCACTGAAACTAAATGGCTGTAATTGAGGTCAAATCAACGTATTTTTCAATGTGGTCCGTTCTTATCCAAAATCTGTCCTTTATAGAGTTACAAGCTGTTTTTGGTTGGAAAATTTCGTGGAGATGTAAAAAATAAAAGAGAAAAAAAAAGAATAAAATTGGCAAACAGCCAAAATTTGTGCATATGACTAATAAACCTTTTTACTGAGAAGCTGAGCTCTCACTAAGAGTGTTGCCAGATTGGGTCAATCGGGCTGATTTTGATTGCATTTTTGGGCTAAAATGTACTTGAAACATGGTAGATTAAGCCTTGGAAGTACTGTTCCTTTCATTAAATTAAGGTTTGAACAATGTGAAAACTTTTTAGCACGTTAGACATCTGTGTTAGAAAAGGCTGTGTGAGGTAAAGCAGCCAGCTGGGAATCAGAAGGTCGCCGGTTCGATCCCAGCGTCCGGAGTGTGCCGACGTGTCCTTGAGAAAGACGCTGAACCCTGAACCCTGGCACGGTGGTGCAGTTCCTACAGTAATACTGCTGCCTCGCAGCAAGAAGGTCTCTGGTTCTTCGTTCTCCGGTCTGCATGTTCTCCCTGTGTTCACAAGAACCCAATATGAAAAACATGCAGCAGGACCTGGACGGAGAACCTGGACCTGGTCCCCGGGCGCCACTGATGAGGCGTCCCACTGCTCCTGGCTGCCCTTGGAGGAGGACTGCTGGGAGGCTCATGGGAAATGTGGTCTTTTTGGGCGGAAAACACTTCCCCTTCCCGAACCTCCTCGTAGGGCCGTTAAGTGTACAAATCAAAAACAATTACTGTGATTCAGGCTTTAGGTTTCTCTGGGAGTTGAGTCACTTTCAGAAACTATTCAAGTAGCTAAAGTAGAGCGTTTATCCCAACACGAACTCTGACCCCGTCTGTAAGCGCCAATCAGCAAGCCTGCAGGAGTCAGGTCTGGGTAATTGGCGGACTGCAGGTGGGTCAAACCCTGGGCTATTTTATCCATGTCTCTGCCTTCTCCTGTCACCCCCCACCCCCCCCCCCCAAAAAGACTGCATATTAGCATCAATTAGGAGGCTGAGCGTGTAATTTAATGGCTTTTTGAACAGGGACAGTCTGGAGATGTGAGCAAGTCTGTGTCTCCAGGGGAAGTTAATTAACTCATAACAATCCACTGACCTGTGGGTGAAGGCACAGGCCAACGCAGTGGCCTCCATTAGAAACTGGGAGGTGACTGTGTGTGTGTGTGTGTGTGTGTGTGTGTGTGTGTGTGTGTGTGTGTGTGTGTGTGTGTGTGTGTGTGTGTGTGTGTGTGTGTGTGTGTGTGCATGTGTGCGTGTGTGCGTGTGTGTGTGAGAGAGAGAGAGAGAGAGAGAGAGAGATAGAGAAAGAGACAGGACAGACAGAAATCTTCGGTGTGTTTTCTATGGGTTCTTCCTCCACATAGGCTTACATGTAGACGTGTGTGTGTGTGTGTGTGTGCGTGCGCGCATTTCCGTGCGTGTGCGTTTCCGTGTGTGTGTGTGTGTGTGTAAAGCAGTATATGCAAATTTCCAGCGGGAGGATTTTCCAAACCGGAGCGCCATGCCTGTTAGAGATACTCCGACTGGAGGTTTTCACAAACACCCACCTCCTTGATCCACTTTCATAGTCATTATTACCCGGTCCGCGCGGCGCCGGGCGCTCAGCTGGCTGCCTCCGCCGTGCGTCCTGGATTAAACACACTCCCGTTCCCTTTATAGTTCTATAATCTCACTCTGGCTATGAAGGAACAGGCGGGTTTATACACACATCCGCTCCCATTCCCCTGGTGTGCGCCCGCCAAACTCGCT
Organism: Borostomias antarcticus; assembly: GCF_949987555.1. NCBI lineage: Eukaryota > Metazoa > Chordata > Actinopteri > Stomiiformes > Stomiidae > Borostomias > Borostomias antarcticus. Next base: position 1,616 of record NW_028175501.1, on the reverse strand, counting down.
CCTCCAGCACTTTCACACCATCTACATGGTTCCACTGTTTAATCAGGATTTCTTGTAGGCTACATAAGAACGCACAGTATGGTGTTCAAAACCCCTCCCTATTACACAAACTGGGGGCTTTTATAGTGTGTTCGCCATTTTGTAGTGTCCGGATTCTCTAGAAATACCCACAATTCACAGCAGTTTCTAGTGAACACAGGATGTACCCTACGATTTCTCCTTCACCACACTACCTAGGGAACAGTGGGTGAGTGAGTGAGTGAGTGAGTGAGTGAGTGAGTGAGTGAGTGAGTGAGTGAGTGCGTGCGTGCGTGCGTGCGTGCGTGCGTGCGTGCGTGCGTGCGTGCGTGAGTGCGTGCGTGCGTGAGTGAGTGTTTTTGAACACAGCTTAAGTTTGACTGAAGTGTGACCCAAAAAGGACTTAAGTATGTGCATGTTAACATAGAAGTACTGTATACACAACAAGACAATAATAGCGTTTCCTGATCCTGATCTACATGTGACATAAGCGTCCATAACAGCTAGCGTGATGTCATCTTCTAACAACATACGTTCAAACTTTACACGTTTTTACACTTAAAAACTAGGCCTACATCTGTGAAGGCCTCTGATCTGCTCTGGGACCAGTGATGCAACCAAGCAGAACGCATAGGAGGGTGCTGCCCATCCCTTTAACCGCCGGCGTGCACATCCCTTTAACTGTGGGGAGTTATCACTCACCAGCAGTGTTCCGGGATGCTTTAAAGGAGGAGAAAAACAAACATTAGAAGAAGTATTAGTGTTCCCCTCCTCCCTGCCAGCGCACACCACGGCTGCCTGGTTCCTTAGCAGCTCCACATCGTCAGTGTTGCTAAGGTGCTTTGGAGGAGGGATTAGCTGGGGTTGGCAGGGGAGGGGCCAGACATGCCCATCTCCTCCCAGAGAGAGGGAGACAAAGAGAGAGAGAGAGACCGGGGAGGAGGAGAGGAGGAGGAGAGGGAGAGGAGGAGAGGAGGAGGAGGAGAGGAAGAGGAGGAGGAAGAGAAGGAGGAGAAGGAGGAGGGGGACAGGAGGAGGAGGAGGAGGAGGAGGAGAAGGAAGAGGAGAGGAGGAAGAGGAGAAGGAAGAGGAGGAGGAGGAGGAGGAGGAGGAGGAGGAGGAGAGGAGGAGGAAGAGGAGAAGGAGGAGGAGGAGGAGGGGGACAGAAGGAAGGGTTGTATAAACATAACTGGAGAGGGAGCAGAGCAAATCTAAACAGCAATTAGCACGGAGGGGGGGTTGGGGGGGGGGGGGGGGGGGGGGGGTTCTCTGTGGCGCCTCCGGCAGCGTGGGTCCTGTCAGCACACCTAGTCCTCTACGCTCAACACACACCTTTACACACACACACACTCTCTCTCTCTCTCACATACACACACACACTCACACACCTTTACACACACACACACTCTCTCTCTCTCTCTCTCTCACATACACCACACACACTCACACACCTTTATGTACTTGACATTGCATCCGACTAAGATGCACCACTTGTGGAGCAATCCATGTAATTGCCCTCTGGCTTCCCCAGTAAGCACACACAGGCACGTCGCTGGGATGTGTCGCAAATTACTCAAGTGTCTCGTTCGTCGTTCGTC
>NW_028175502.1:2500-5000 GCF_949987555.1 Borostomias antarcticus | reverse complement strand
CGAAGGCGGCCAGCTCTTCTTTGTGTTACTCTGTTTCTAGCGTTTCTCTTCTTTCCAACCTTTCTGTAATTTGTAAAATGCTGAAACCCCTAATTTCCCCCTGGGGGGATCAATAAAGTCTTATCAGAACGTCGTAGCAATGAATCGCAGATCGTACACCTTCTCACACTGTGCGACTTGCGAGTCCCGATTTTGCATAAGATGAGCTACCCACGACCACCTTACAACCTCAGAATCGTGGGTTTTATCGCACAGTGTACATTCGGCTTTATCTCATCTTATCTTATCTTATCTCATCATATCTTAATGATTGAGTGACCTGTTCCACTTCCTGCCTCTTCATGATAGCTGGTTGGAGGACCTCCCAGGCACAGCTCCTTGGTTTTACTAACATGACGGTCCAGGAAGCTGCCATCAAACCAGGCGGGAAGGGGGTTGATGTGCTAAGAGCAGGAAGGGCTGGTGGTGTCATCCTGCAGGTAGGCGAACAGGCCGATGTCAACAGCATACTTCGTGAGTGAGAGGTCTCTTTTCTGTTGTATTTTACCTCATAGCTCATATACCTCATGTGTACAGTATACCGTATAACACACACCTGTTATTATAAGCAGGTGTACGCGGGTGTAACACATCCGTTGAAAACGTTGCATGGTAATGATTATCTCTCCGTCAGCACGCCACTCACACACACTCCATATGCATTCCCACTGATCTGTGCCTGTGGCGTTCAACCAAAGTTGTCATCGATCAATGTCAGTTTGTCTCACTCTCGCTGATAAGCATTGGGTTCCACACACACACATACACACACACACACACACACACACACACACACACACATACAAACTGAGTTCTGCTTGTGCTATCATGGGATGACTTTGCTAACACCCAGATGGGGGTACGGCCCTCAGCTGTGTCTGCGTATAGTCAGATCCGTACCTCAGAAAAGGCAGTGAGATGATCTTTCCCTCTCCACAATCACAGCAGTGGCAGAGTGAGAATGAAAGGTGCGACTCATGCAAGTGCGGATCTGTGCACGGGCGCACGTGTGTGTGTGTGTGTGTGTGTGTGTGTGTGTGTGTGTGTGTCTCCGGGGCCTGGTGAGCTGAATGCATTATGGGTACGGAGGCAGTAATTGAAAGGGAAAGCGTTGACCTCGCGAGGCTTTTGGCCGGACTCAACTGAACTACCCCTAACCCCGGCTAAGAAGACTGGGCTTTCCAGAGAGACCCCCCCCCCCCTTTCACTCAACCCTCCCCACCCCCACTCCCCCACGGCAGGACCATGGAGAAATCATGGCAATAATGAAGATCTTGGAAGGCTCACCCTTTTCTACCCTCTCATCTGTATCTGCTCGGTTGAAAAAACGTCCTTGAACCAGAGCGGAGCGTCTCTAATTAGCCGGGTCTCTAACCTCCATATCTCCCTCATTATCCACACCTCGTCTCCCTCATTATCCACACCTCGTCTCCCTGGCCACTCCCTCGCACTGCTCCAGGCGCCTTTCTCTGGGAATCCACAATGTTCCCTCCCATGAGACGTCTTTGGGGGAGGAAGTTTCCGGAAGAGGAGCCGGGGGTGGGGGGGGGGATGGTGAGGCTATGGGAGGAGGAGCCAGGGGGGGGGGGGGGGGGGGTGGTGAGGCTATGGGAGGAGGAGTTGCGGGGTTTTCAGGGGGGGGGGGGGGGGTGGCGAGGCTATGGGAGGAGGAGCCGGGGGGGGGGGGGGGAGGTGGTGAGGCTATGGGAGGAGGAGTTGCGGGGTTTTCAGGGGGGGGGGGGGGGGGTTGGCGAGGTTATGGGAGGAGGAGCCAGGGGGGGGGGGGGGTGGCGAGGCTATGGGAGGAGGAGCCAGGGGGGGTGGGGGGGTTTATGGGAGGAGGAGTTGCAGGGTTTTGTGGGAGGAGGAGCTGCGGGGTTTTATGGGAGGAGGAGTTGCAGGGTTTTATGGGAGGAGGAGTTGCAGGGTTTTATGGGAGGAGGAGTTGCGGGGTTGTTTTGTGGGAGGAGGAGTTGCGGGGTTTTATGGGAGGAGGAGTTGCAGGGTTGTTTTATGGGAGGAGGAGTTGCAGGGTTTTATGGGAGGAGGAGTTGCAGGGTTTTATGGGAGGAGGAGTTGCAGGGTTTTATGGGAGGAGGAGTTGCAGGGTTGTTTTAGGGAGGAGGAGCTGCGGGGTTTTATGGGAGGAGGAGCCAGGGGTTTTATGGGAGGAGGAGTTGCGGGGTTGTTTTATGGGAGGAGGAGTTGCAGGGTTTTATGGGAGGAGGAGCCAGGGGTTTTATGGGAGGAGGAGTTGCAGGGTTTTCCAGAGTGTGTCTCTCTCTTACTGGCGGGTATACAGGAGATCTCCATGACAACACGAGTAGAGAGGGAGAGAGAGAGAGGGAGAGAGGGTGAGGGAGAGGGCGAGAGAGAGGAGAGGGAGAGAGAGACAGAGGGAGAGAGAGAGGAGAGGGAGAGAGAGAGGAGAGGGCGAGAGAGAGGAGAGGGAGAGAGAGAC